>NC_057803.1:224363395-224372720 GCF_018294505.1 Triticum aestivum
AGAGGACGGCGGCGCGGGGCGGCCCGCGGTGGCGGCGGAGATGGGCTCGCGGGGGCCCCTCCTGGGCCTCCCGTGCCGGCGGCGGCGGGGAGCTGGGAGCCGGGCGCGGGTGAATGCAGTGCTGACACGTGGCGGCGGTGGGCGGAGCGGCAGCGTCCGGCGCGCGGAGAGAGAGGATTTAGGGTTTCGGGGGAAGACGACAACAAGAATTTCGGAGGGGGGCTATTTATAGGCATAAGTGGAGCTAGGAGAGTCCAAATGAGGTGCGGTTTTCGGCCACGCGATCGTGATCGAACGCTCTAGGACATGGAGCGGAGTTTGGTGGGTTTTGGGCCAAATTGGAGGGGTGTTGGGCTGCAACACACACGAGGCTTTTTCGGTCCCTCGGTTAACCGTTGGAGTATCAAACGAAGTCCAAATGATACGAAACTTGACAAGCGGTCTAACGGTAGTAAACCAAGGCCGCTTGGCAAATCTCGGTCCAATCCGGAAATGTTTAATCCCCACACACGAAAGAAAGCTAGAAATGACCACCGGAGGAGAACGAAGCGCCGAAATGTAAAACGGACAACGGGGAAAATGCTCAAATGCATGAGATGAACACGTATGCAAATGCAATGCACATGATGACATGATATGAGATGCATGAAAACGAAAACAACACACGGAGACAAAGAACCGAACCCGAGGAATAAATATAACTTAACGCCGTAAATGGCAAGAGTTGGAGTACAAATAGGGAAAGTTATATCTGGGGCATTACAACACTCCACCACTACGAAAAGATCTCGTCCCGAGATCTAGGACTGAAAGAACGCCGGGTACTCAGAACGGAGGTGATCCTCGCGTTCCCAGGTAGCTTCACGGTCGAAATGGTGTGACCACTTGACTTTGAGAAATTTGATTGACTTGTTGTGAGTCTTGCGTTTAGTCTCTTCAAGAATGGCAACTGGGTGCTCACGATAAGAGAGATCTTCTTGGAGCTCAATGTCCTCGAAGTTGACCGTGCGGTCAGGAGTCTTGAAGCACTTTCGAAGCTGAGAGACATGGAACACATCATGAACATTTGCAAAGTTTGAAAGAAGCTCGAGTTGATAGGCGAGGTCGCCTCTCTTGCTTACAATCTTGAACAGTCCCACGTATCTAGGGGCAAGCTTCCCTTTGATACCGAAGCGACGAGTACCTTTCATAGGAGAGACACGGAGGTAAACATGATCTCTGATCTCGAAAGCCAAATCACGGTGCTTACTATCATAGTAGCTCTTCTGGCGGGATTGGGCTTCTTTGAGGTTATCACGAATGACTTTGCACATTTCTTCTGCTTCTGTGATTAAGTCATTACCCAGCAGCTGACGTTCACCGGTTTCAGACCAGTTGAGAGGGGTACGGCACTTCCTGCCATACAGAATTTCAAATGGGGCCTTGCCCGAACTTGCTTGAAAACTGTTATTGTAGGAGAATTCAGCATAAGGAAGACAATCCTCCCACTTCATGCTGAAGGAGATCACACAAGCCCTGAGCATATCTTCAAGAATCTGGTTGACACGCTCGACTTGACCGCTTGTTTGAGGATGGAAAGCAGTGCTGAAGCGGATGTTAGTGCCCATGGCCTTCTGGAAAGAATCCCAAAACTTCGAGGTAAAGATGCTGCCACGGTCTGAAGAGATCACTTGAGGAATACCGTGCAGAGAGACAATGCGAGAGGTACAGAGTTCCGCCAATTGAGCTGCAGTGATTGACTCTTTGATAGGCAGAAAGTGAGCCACTTTGGTGAGTTTGTCGATGACAACAAATATAGCATCATTGCCACGCTTGGACTTTGGAAACCCAGTCACGAAGTCCATCTCAATGTGGTCAAACTTCCATTCTGGAATGGCAAGAGGTTGGAGGAGACCAGCTGGCCTTTGGTGTTCTGCCTTCACTCTTTTGTAGAAATCACATTCATTCATGAATTGAGCAATCTCGTGCTACATTCGAGTCCACCAATAAGCTTGCTTGAGGTCCTGATACATCTTCGTGCTCCTAGGGTGGATGGAGAGGAGAGAATTGTGAGCCTCGTTCATGATCACTTTACGAAGTTCACCTTCGGGCACAACAATACGATCCTCGAAGAAGAGAGTGTCCTTGTCATCAAGGCGGTAGCACTTGTACTTGGGTTGACTCTTGGCAATCCCAATCTTCACCTTTTTCACCATAGCATCAAGAAGCTGGGCTTGGCGAATCTGGTCTTCTAAGGTAGGAGAGACTTGAAGGTTGGCGAGGAAACCTTGAGGAACAACTTGCAGATTAAGTTTGCGGAAAGCTTCACAAAGCTCGGGTTGATAAGGCTTGAGAATCAGACTGTTGCAATACGCTTTCCTGCTCAAAGCGTCAGCAATCACATTAGCCTTGCCTGGAGTATACTCAATACTCGGATTATACTCTTGAATCATTTCGACCCATCGAGTTTGCCTGAGGTTGAGATTAGGTTGAGTGAAGATGTACTTGAGACTCTTGTGATCAGTGAAAATATCCACTTTTCTTCCCAATAGAAGATGTTTCCAAGTCAACAAAGCATGCACAACTGCCGCCAACTCGAGATCATGAGTGGGGTAGTTCTTCTCATTAGGCTTCAACTGGCGAGATGTATAAGCAACAACTTTCTTCTCTTGCATCAATACTGCGCCAAGACCTTGGAGAGAGGCATCACAAAAGACCTCGTACGGCTTGGATTCATCAGGCGGAGTGAGAACTGGAGCAGTGGTCAACTTCTCTTTCAAAGTGTTGAAAGCAATATCACACTCCGGAGACCAAACGTACTTGACGTGCTTCTGAAGAAGATTTGAGAGAGGCTTCGCGATCTTATAAAAGTTTTCAACGAATCTTCGGCAGTAGCTTGCGAGACTGAGAAAACTGCGGAGTTGCTTCACATTCTGAGGAGGTTCCCAATTCACAATTGCAGACACCTTCTCGGGATTCACGGAAATGCCCTTGGCAGAGATGATATGACCAAGATAAAGAACCTCATCGAGCCAAAATTCACACTTGGAGAACTTGGCGTAGAACTGATGTTCCCTGAGCTTATCAAGAACCAAACGCAAGTGCTTGGCATGATCTTCCTTGTTCTTCGAGAAAACCAGAATGTCATCGAGATAGACCAAAACGAAGTCATTGGTGTAGGCATTGAAGATGAAGTTCATCATGCGAGAGAACGTCGGAGGAGCGTTGGCGAGGCCAAAAGACATGACAGTGTATTCATATGAACTGAAGCTTGTTCTGAATGTTGTCTTGGGAATATTTTCTTCACGAATGCGAATCTGGTGATAACCCATATGGAGATCAAGCTTGGAGAATACTTGGGCACCTTTGAGTTGTTCGAATAGTTCATTGATGTTGGAAGTGGGTATTTGTTCTTGATGGTCTTCTTGTTCACTGGATGGAAATCAACACAAAGTCGGTCCGTTCCATCCTTCTTCTTCACAAAAAGAACACCACAACCCCACGGAGAAGAACTAGGCCGGATGAGACCCATTCTTTCTTGCTCATTGAGTTGCTTCTTCAGCTCCTTCAACTCTTCAGGTTCGAGCTTGTAAGGACGTTTGCACACAGGTTCCGTACCAGGCTCAAGATCAATAACGAATTCAACTTGCCGGTGCGGAGGCATTCCTAGGAGCTCTTCTGGAAATACGTCTTGATATTCGCAAACGACTGGAATTTGAGAGATGGCATCCAATTCACCCTTCTCATTGAGAGAAAACAGACGAATGGTATCATCATGAGCGGCAAAGACAATTACATCCTCAGACGAATGAGTCAATTGAATCTGCCTTGCTGCACAATCAAGCTGAGCCTTGTGCTTAGAAAGCCAATCCATTCCGAGAATAAGATCAATATCTGAGTCACCGAGAACCGTTGGAGAAGCCAAGAACTTGTAGTCACCCAAAGTGATAGAAACATCCGGAATGATGGAGTTAGCCTACATGCGCTTACCGGGAGAGACAACTGCTAAAGGACTAGGCAAAACTTGCGAAACCAATTCATGCCTATTTGTAAACGGTCTCGAGATGAAGCAATGCGATGCACCAGTGTCAAAAAGAACTTTTGCAGGAATATCATTAACAGGAAAGTTACCCATGATCACATCTGACGAGTCCTCTGCCTGAGCTGCATTCATCAAATTGACCTTGGTGGACTTGGGGTTATGCTTGACCATAGCTGTACTTGCCGATCTCACAGGAGGAGGAGGAGGAAGACGCCTCTGGTTGAAACACTTGTTGGCATAGTGACCCTTCTGTTGGCACTTGTTGCACGTGACCTCTGAAAGCGGACGGTGATACGGAGCACTCGATCTTGGAGCTTGAGACGAAGTCTTGTTCTGAAAGCCAGGGTTGGGTGGGTGGGAAGAACCACTGCCACCTTTGCTCTTTTGCTGATACGGCTGATGGAACGGAGGAGGAGGAAGCCAAAACTTCTGCTGCGTGGCCACTTGAGTAGAGTAAGAAGGAGTAACATCTCTGACTCGCTTCCTGGAAGCATCACACCTCAACTAAGCAGCCTCTTGCTTCAATGCCATGTTGTAGAACTCATTGTACCTCAAGGGCTCAAAGAGGACAAGAGCGAGCTGAATTTCTTCTCTGAGACCACCCCTGAACTGATATATCATGCTCTTCTCATCAGGCACGTCCTGCTTTGGCAAAGCGGGCAAGCTTCTGGAACAACTTGTTGTAGTCATAGACATACAAAGAGCCTTGCTTTAGATTGCGGAATTCCTCACGCTTGCTTTCAACCACGCTCTGCGGAATATGATGAGCTCGGAAATCTCGACGGAAATCATCCCAAGTGATAACACGTCCACCTCTGGAATCCTTGTACTGCTGGAACCATTCTGCAGCTTGATCTTTGAGTTGGAAGGAAGCAAACTTGACAAAGTCCTCAGGCCTAACGTTGCTGCACTCGAAATGCTTACACAGATCCACAAGCCAATCGTCAGCATCAGTTGCCTCAACACAATTGCTGAAAGTCTTTGGCCCGTTAGCAAGGAACTGGTTGAGTGTAGCAAAGTGATTCTGATTGCTGCCTTGATTCCCTTGACTGCCTTGATTGCGCTCTTGAAGAATTTGCATGATCAGCTGTGTGTTTGCATTGGTTGCGGCCATCACAGCTTGCCATGCCTCTGGAGGAGGTGGAGGCGGTGGCGGGTCTTGATTCTGGTTCTGACTGGTGCTCTTAGTGGGAGCCATCCTGAAGAGGTTGACCATCGTTAGCACATAGACAGATAAATGAAGCTGAAACCAACGGAATGAAAATTGCAACATAAAGTCTTCACATCCGAACAAAATGAACGAATGCATTCCTCTTGAAGTGGTCACATATCCATAAATTGCGAAGCCACATAGAATTAGGTAGAAGAAGTAAAACAACAAGATACGGCTCGAGAACGAATAATCGGTAAGAAATCCCAATCTCAAACCAATATTCGTGGAAGAAGAACTAGAGCTACGAGAATTCCCACCTATGAAACTCCCGAACTTTTCCGGTTATGCAATCAGGTGTTGGGGATACAGGGGAAGCATAATATCTCACCCAAACTAACAAATCCTACATCCAGCTGTATCCATCCTTCAACACATAACCAAGAAAACTTCGGAAACCATCTACCTCAACCTTTGAAAAGCATCCGTTATACAAGTTATGGCGATACTCCCGAACTCCCGCCCCAGTACTGGGTGGCGTCGAGGTTATCTCACCAACGAACTGCATAAAAGAGATTTTCGATGTCGGCGAACATATCTCAAGTATGCCAGAATTGCAACGATAAAATTATGATGACAACACCTCAGAGCTCAACTCCCCGGGACACTTCCACTAAACCCCTGACAGGAGGCACCAAGACAGTATTCTCATCATAAGCCATCGGAACGATTCCAAGATACTCGCGTGATCCTAAAATTTTTTTTAGTGAAATTTGAGAAGAGAAGAGTCAAAATTCTACGTCAGGATGCCTTACTAGAGCGATGAGGAGACTGGGAAGTAAAAAGAATTCCTAAGCTCTCCGATATATAATTCCTAAATGACTCAAAATATTTTTCTAGACACAACTCGGCTGCTAAAAACGATCAAGCAATGGGGCTCCTAAGGTCGGGGAAGGCTCTGATTACCAACTTGTAACACCCTCGATGCGACTATAGCTCCCACGTGTCGAGGCACGACTTAGAGACATAATCGCATTGAAGGCATATGTCGCAAGTTAGGCAATCTTCACAAACATCCCATGTAATGTAATAATAAAAGGGGAGAACATAGTTGGCTTACACTCGCCACGTCAATCAAGAACATAAATAACATTACATCATCCAAAACACTCATGGCCCAACTATGGCGCCAAAATAGAAGAAAAACCCAACATGCGACAACGGTCCCAATCACCCCCAACTGGACACCACTACTGATCATCAGGAAAAGACACGTAGTAACGCTGAGAGTCCTCGTCGAACTCCCACTTGAGCTCGTACTCGTCACCTGGAGCGGAATCACCTGGACCTGCATCTGGAGTTATAGGATCTGTGAGCCACAGGGACTCAGCAATCTCGCACCCTCGCGATCAAGACTATTTAAGCTTATAGGAAGGGTAAGGCAAAATATGAGTGGAGCTGCAGCAAGCGACTAGCAAGTATGGTGGCTAACTTATTCGCAAAAGAGAGCGAGAAGAGGGAGCAAAGCACGAGCGAGAAGCTAAAGGAACAACCTGCGCAAGCATTACTCCAACACTGTGTCCACTTCCCGGACTCCGCCGAGAAGGGGCCATCACGGTAACACACTCAGTTGATTCATTTTAATTAATTAAGGTTCAAGTTATCTACAACCGGACATTAACAAATTCCCATCTGCCCATAACCGCGAGCATGGCTTTCGAAAGTTACATCCCTGCAAGGGAGTCCCAACTTAGCCCATGACAAGCTCTCACGGTCAACGAAGGAATAGACCTCCACCCGAGACACACCGATCAGACTCGGTAACCCGGTACAACAAGACAATTCGACAGGTTAAAACAAGACCAGCAACACCGCCCGAATGTGCCGACAAATCCCGATAGGAGCTGCACATATCTCTTTCTCAGGGCACACTCAGATTGTCCTAGGTATGGGTAGGCCAGCCCAGAGTTGCCCCTGGTGGCCACCGGTAGCTGATAGGTGGACCAACACTCAGAGGAGCACTGGCCCGGGGGGGTAAAATAAGATGACCCTTGAGTCTGCAGAACCCAAGGGAAAGTTAAGGCTAGGTGGCAAATGGTAAAACCAAGGTTGGGCATTGCTGGAAAAGCTTTAATCAAGGCAAACTATCAAGGGGTTCCCATTATAACCCAACCGCGTAAGGAACGCAAAATCCGGGAACAGAACACCGATATGACAGAAACTAGGGCGGCAAGAGTGGAACAAAACACTAGGCAAGAGGCCGAGACTTCCACCCTTTACCAAGTATATAGATGCATTAAGATAACATAGCAATATAATGATATCCCAACAAGTAAATAAATGATGTTCCAACAAGGAACGGCCTCCAATCTTCACCTGCAACTAGCAACGCTATAAGAGGGGTTGAGCAAAGCGGTAACATAGCCAATCAACAGTTTGCTAGGACATGGTGGGTTAGAGGTTTGACATGGCGATTGGGAGGCTGACAAGCAAAAGGTAGGCATCGTAGCATTCGCATAGCAAAGAGCGAGCAAACTAGCATAGCAAAGATAGTAGTGATTTCGAGGGTATGATCATCTTGCCTGCACAGTTGTCAGAGTTGACTGGGTGCCACTGGAAAGATGAGATGAAATCTCTTAAAATCGATATAAAGAATGCCGGAATCGGAGTTACGGTTTGGAAATGGCAAGCGTTTTAAGAATGACACCGGTCTGCGATTTACAGCAAGTAGGCATCTAAATGCAACGAAATGAACATGCTATAGCCACCAAACATGACAACAAAATATATGGAAGGGATGCACACAAGATGCTTAACAAAAGACTAGCACTGAGCCACGGCCAATTCATCCATAATGAGGTTCAAACAAGCATGGCAAAAACGCAAATGCAAAACAGATTCCAGACTTAGTGAAATTAACACTAGTCTAAAATTTCAGATCACGAAGCTCTCTTCGGAGCAGCAAAACAACATGATACAAGACCTGATTAAGACAAGTAAGAACATGGCATGGAGCTACTCAACAAGCTTAACAAAAGACCCAAAGTGACATGGGGCCAAAAGGGTTCACAAAATATATTAACGGGCACACGAACATAGCTAAAACACAATCAGTTTTCAGACTGTGTGAAAACTGAGACATGCTGAAATATAACCCACGAAGGCATGTAAACGAGCTCGATGCACTCACCATGGTGCAAGTCATGGCAAGGCAGGCATACATCCATTAAGAAGGCACAAAATGCTAGCTAGACATGGCAAGAAAAATGGCATAGCATGCACGGATCCACTACAATAACATCGGCAAAATCGCAAACGAGTTGACGATCTGCCCAGATTCACAACGAAGCAAAAGTATAGCTCGATTGACTGAGGCTAGGATGCTCCATAATTGCAAACAAAGACTTGGATGGATAGAGCAACACATGATTAACAAAACTCCTTTACTGATCATCCTCAAAAGAGGAACGGATCACTAGGAAACAAGCTGAACATATGGCCTCATGAACTAAATAATCCCAGACTTAGTGAAAACAACTGTCTCTGAAAACAGATTTACCGGGTGCCTCACTTTGCAAGATTGCTCAAGTCGCCACACACATCCTAAAAATGCATGGGTTGCACCTCTGGAAAGAAGACAAA
Organism: Triticum aestivum; assembly: GCF_018294505.1. Taxonomy (NCBI): domain Eukaryota; kingdom Viridiplantae; phylum Streptophyta; class Magnoliopsida; order Poales; family Poaceae; genus Triticum; species Triticum aestivum. Next base: position 224,372,209 of record NC_057803.1, read on the forward strand.
ATGCTTAACAAAACATATGAAGGACTCACAGGCATAGCATGCACACATTAATCATGGCAAAAATGACAAAAGTCTAAGATGAACTAGCAGATCTGACAATTTACTCACGAAGCCTCCTTCTAACAGCATTTTGGGCATCAAGATGAACTCAAATGAAAATGATGCATTGGAATGAAATGATGTACTCGTCGAGACAAACATTTTGATATACTATATGTCCAAATCGGAGCTACGGATGCGGAGATATCATCGGTCAAACTATGCTCGAAAAATTAGGGTTTGGGGATAAAAAGTCAACCGAGATGATTTTGGATCTGAGATCCAGATCGCGGCTGCACGGAAATCGAGGAACGCCGGGGGAGCACTGTTCGCTGGAGCTTCACCAGAAATGGCGGGGACGGCGGCCGGAGATGGCGGATCCGAGGCCGGGGCGGCGGCGTGGTGCGGCGACGAGCTTGGACGGGGGCGGCGGCGAGCTCGGACGGGGCGGCTCCGGCGAGGTGGTGGCCTGG